>NC_134353.1:372089505-372124505 GCF_048569485.1 Anomaloglossus baeobatrachus
AGATGAGAAAGAAATCAGTATTATTTGCCATTTTTTTTCTTTTTTATGTGATTGGCGGTATACGGTGTATACCGGCGATCACATTATCGGGGTCCAAAAAAACCCATCCCGATTCATAATCTTGGGGGTCTCAGCTACCTCCGGTAGCTGAAACCCCCGAGATTTTCCGTCACAAGTTTTTTCCGGCCTGACGTCTCAAAGCGTCGGAACAGAATAAGTACCCTGTTTTTCCGACGTCTTGAGACGTTTCGCTATGGGGTTAACAAGCTTTGCTCTTGTGTGTCCATCACATTTCCAAGACAGATTTTTATCAAAAGGCAACAATGAAGGTTTCCATTATATGAAAATCAAGCAAAAATCTTAAAAACCATAAAGACCTGATGTAAAAAATAAAACAAATGTGACTCACTATGATTTTGCTAATTATATGGTAATAGATAACTGCACATAATATTATTTGCACTTATTTCAATACATTCGACAATTCATAAAAAAACCTACCAGGAACACACTCCATGTGAAGAACCTCACCAGCACCTGCTTGTGCTGATTCTTGTAAAACACAAGGATTTTTCCAGCCTAGTGGGAAAAAGACAGACACATATAATTAAAAAAATAATGAAATTTAAACTAGCCACCAGCACTACCCCCCAATGCTTGGGAAATAATTCCCACTCAGCTGTGGATTAACGCCTTAGTGATAAATCCAAATAGTTCAAATCTGCTGTGTTACTTTATCTCACAAGTCTGGAATGTTTCAGCTTATTTAGGGTTTTTTTCATGATACTTTATACTTTATGTTCATGGTTTATTTAGTTGATATGTTTTGGGCTTATGTATAAAAATATCAGAAATTTGGCAAAAAAAAGGTCAAACTTTGAATGGTTATTCCTCAGCAGTATTACACAGAATAGTTAATCGATAACATACCTTATCCCCACCGTACTAGATCATTTGTCAAATGTACAGTAATTCTGTTCTGATGTTAGGCGAATGAAAAAAAAAAGTAGCAAAATTTTTTTAATTTTAAGAAACTTTTCCCTAATATTTTTAAGGGCCTTTATATATCTGGTCAGTAAAAAGACATTTTGGTGGTCATTAAGTTGTTATTGGCCTTTTTTCACGGTCCGACTGCTCCCGACAATGCTGACTGAGCGATCTGTACTAGGCTCAGTCCAGTGAGCAAATCTCATGCACCATCAATATGTTTTATACTCACTCTGTAAGACCTCCCGATAGGTCCAAGACAGGCCAGATATGGCCCAAACGTTGCCTTGTCTGCCTATTGTAACGTCTTTTT
Source organism: Anomaloglossus baeobatrachus (assembly GCF_048569485.1). Lineage (NCBI taxonomy): Eukaryota > Metazoa > Chordata > Amphibia > Anura > Aromobatidae > Anomaloglossus > Anomaloglossus baeobatrachus. The sequence continues at coordinate 372,090,806 of NC_134353.1, forward strand.
AAATATCATGGAATGAAAATCAAGTTTTTAGGGTTTGTTTGTTTTTTAACAAGGATTACCTTACGGTGCCTTAGAGCTTTTGGATCTGTAAAAAATTGCTCAAGGCACATGGGCTGCCATGTTTTTGACAGCACGCATCCTGTTGAGATAGGACAATGTGAAGACAAGAACGATGATCAGCACAAATTACCATTTCACCTGATGAACAAGCATCTTGCTCGTTTATTGGGTGACTGGCAGCCTGCTCACACAGTATGATTATCATGAAAGTTGTGTATATACTCTAACTATAATAATCTAGCAGTGTAACTGGACCTCAACTCCTTACAACTTTAGACCTCATGCACATGGCCAATTTCGGTAAAGCCATGATAGGGCTCCCTTAAATGTGTAAGCAGCCTCAAGTGTTCACCCTTCTACTCATCATGGATATAAATTAGCAAGAGACATCCTTAAGGTGGCTTTACACACTATGACATCGCTAAAGCGATCTCGTTGGGGTCACGGAATTTGTGACGCACATCCGGCCGCATTAGCGACATCGTTGCGTGTGACACCTATTAGCGATTTTGAAAAGTTGCAAAAACATTCAAAATCGCTAATCGGTGACATGCCCCCCTATTCCCAAATATCGTTGCTGCAGCAGTAACGATGTTGTTCCTCGTTTCTGCGGCAGCACACATTGCTACGTGTGACACCGCAGGAACGAGGAACCTCTCCTTACCTGCGTCCCGCCAGCAATGCGGAAGGAAGGAGGTCGGCGGGATGTTCGTCCCGCTCATCTCAGCCCCTCCACTTTGATTGGGCAGCCGCTTAGTGACGTCGCTGTGACGCTAAACGAACCGCCCCCTTAGAAAGGAGGCCGTTCGCAGATCATAGCGACGTCGCTAGGCAGGTATGTCCGTGTGACGCTGCCGTAGCAATAATGTTTGCTATGGCAGCAATCACCACATATCGGCGGTACGATGGGGGCGGGTGCTATCACGCTTGACATCGCTAGCATCGGCTAGCGATGTCGCAGCGTGTAAAGCGGCCTTTAGGATGTGAGAGACAGTGAAATATAATGAAAATACTGGATCTTGCCAACTAATTACACAGAAGAATGAATTATGTTACCTGGAGTCCAAGAAAAGCCATCACCACTGAATTGATAGTTCCTAATATTCCTTCGGGATCATAAGGCACTGTTGTGTTATAGACCACCTGCAAAAAACTACATATGTGAATATTTTTATTTTTTTTACAGTGATGTATGTAAAAGAAAATGCATACTTCCAGGTCATCTTGCTTGTTCACCATTGTATACTATAGATTTGCACAATTTTATTAATATTCATAATACTTTTATCACTTTTATATATATACGTATACACATGTGGTGTTGTATTTATTTGTATATGTCACGTACAATACTATGTATGATCTATGCATGTAATTTCTATTTGTCCGTAAAGGTATTTATTGCATACACTCATTTATGCGATCACTATTTACATATGTTATTGTAATACTTGTAGCCATTATATTTATTATACATATTTATTTTTCTTAATACAATCATGGTTATTATATTCTGTATATATGGATATGTTGCACCTTGAACTCTTGTTCCAGCTTTCCAGTCAGTAGGAATCTACCGCTTTATCTCTGAACTACTGCGCTCGTGCGGGCGGGACATCTCCTCGGCGTGTGTTAGGATCCCTGTGGCGGTGGGCATGCCTCTCTGTGTGACGTATTCCGGGTGCGTCATAGGAGGGGCGGGTCTGTCTCCAATCTGGCACTTACCGAGGCGTGGTACGTTGCCTTGGCAGCTATAATTTCCAGCGTGACGGGGTTCTTTTGAGACAGCCGATTGGCTGTTTCTTATTTATAAGACACGCTGCCACACATTTAACCACACCCCTTCTGAAGAAGCAAGGCGGCGAAACGTACGTCAAGGGGGGTCCCAGCGGTAAATATAAAACTTTATACCCTTTTATCACATTAGGTGGTGACCTTTGTACCTACTTCTCTATTGTCTTTGGACTCTAATCTCTTTATCCCTGACTATGGTTCCCAGTCTTATACTCCATTTGGAGTGAGATTAAACTAGCGTGGACCCTGGTTAGTGCATTGATTCATATAGACCATTTCTTTAGACATATTGCGTATCCTGGGTATATACTGCCACCTTGTAGCATTAGGATTTAATGCATTGTTTGTAGAACTTTGTATGCAACTAGATATAGACTGCCACCCTGTGGTATTATTAATTATTGCATCATATTGCATTTCTTATAGACATTTGCATGTCCTGGGTATATACTGCCACCCTGTGGCATTAGGAATTAATGCATGTGATACCTCACACACCATTGCTCTGGTGCCCTAAGGAAGAGCTCGTATCTGTATTGGACCACCTGGGCCTGTCCCCTGATGATTCCATGGCATGTCTGGGAGGAAACGCGTCAGGACTTTGTCTTGGACTTTACAGATAAGTTTTCTGTCTCTATCTTATTTTTGATGAGGCCTTTCTAATATTTTGGTGTTTGACCTATGCAGGGTCTTTTTAGGGTCATTTCTAATATTTTTGTGTTTGACCTATGCAGGGTCTTTTTAGGGTCATTTAGGGTCTCCCGTCGGTGAATGGGGGCACCACAACCCTAGGGCGTCATACCCTCCATTGCTAGGTAGGGAGAGCTACTTTAGGGACATCCAGGGACAGCCTTTTCAAGTCTCCCTTCCTAGCCTTTGTTATTATGCACCCTGCATAACTGTTGTCTGTATTACTGTGGTTTTTGATCTTTTAATGGTTATTATTAAAAGTTATTTTTTAATGGGGATTAATCTTTGGTTTTCCTATGCCAGTCTTCAAGAAAAGCGTAAAATGCACCAAGTCCCATGAATTAAGAGCATCTTTTAGTGCTGCCGAAATGAGCCAAGGTATGAAATCTGCTCTTCTGGTATAGTGTACACCACCTTCTGATGTAAAGGATTGAGAATTTGTTGGGCCATGGATGGTCATGTCCCCTTCCGTTAAGCCCAGAGCTGGGATAAAAGCACAAAAGGGACAAAGGTGCAACATGTATATGCCAGTTTTCTGTATCTAGTAGATGAATTTCCCATAAATCTGTTAGGTAAGGTAATAATATGCTTGCACTCTTAGGTCTCCAGGAAGGGATTTGGGCTTAATACCATAGTAGGTCCAAACAACATTGTGAACTCTTCCTGATCTATACTTTGCATTGGAAGACTCAGTGATGTATGGGAACAGCCTTGGCAATAATAGACAAGAAATAGATACGTGGTAGTGTTTTCTACACATACATTATATTCTATAGCCATAGAATACTCCCAAGACATAAGCGACAACTGGCAGTTACTATACAGTGGAACCTTGGTTAACGAGAAAAATCCGTTCTGGTACTGTGCTTGTTAACCAAGTTACTCATTCAGCAAAGCAAGATTTCCCATAGGAAACAATTGCAATGCAGACAATTCGTTCCACAACTTGTTAAGGGTCCCATCCTGGTCCCCTATTGTGCCATTCAACACACGTACAAACACACACAAGCACACGCACAAACACACACATATTATGCTCACCTTACCTTCCGTTCCATCGCCGGCCTCCTGGAACTTGCAGTGCACCACTACAGGATGTGTATCAGGTAACCATCCCGAAGAGGAAGGAACTTCCGCTGCCAGAATGCTAACGTCAAAAGGCAGGAGCCGCTTGCCTCTGATTGACCAGCAAGCTGCCTTTGAGTAGCGGCTGACAGCGCAAGTTCCTCCGTCGTCGCGATGGTTGCCGACACACATCCTGTAGCGGCAGACTACAAGAACCAGGAGGCTAGCGATGGAACAGAAGGTACACATATTATGCTCACCTTACCTTCCGTTCCATCGCCGGCCTCATGGATCTTGCAGTTCGCTGGTACAGAATGTGTATCGGGTAACCATCGCGACAAGGGAGGAACTTCCTCTGCCAGAGCAATTTCCTCCCTCGTCACGATGGTTGCAGATACACATCCTGTACCGGCGAACTACAAGAACCATGAGGCTGGCGATGGAATGTAAGGTGAGCATAATATGTGTGTTTGTGTGGACTGCAAGAGCGGGTCAGAGCGCGGTGGATGTTTGGAACCGGAAGTGTGTGCGATGAGTATTTTGCTCGTACAGCAAAGCTTGCTCGTAAACTGAGTTACAAATTTACAGCAAGCTTTGCTCGTATAGCGAAATACTCGCTAACTGGGTTACTAGTTAAGCAAGGTTCCACTGTAGTAAAATAATCCCAGAATGGAGTAGTGGTAAGTGTGTACTCACATTAGAAGATGGATGTTGATACACATGATCCTCACCAAGAACTAAACGGTCAATGGAACCAGCAGCCCCTCCTGTACAGTTTGGATATTTTCCAAAATCACCAATACCTCCAGGTCCAAGATACCCCCTGCAAAATAGAGGATTCCATAAGAATGGACCTTCAGGAATATAACCAGAGTCAACATTAAAATATACAAGTCAAGCAAGTAAACCTCTTAATGATGGGGTGTCATATGTCTCTATAAATCTGGAACTCTTAAGCAACCATTTGACCTCCTCTTTTTGCATCAGTTCCTTTATTATTATTTATGATTAGAGTGCCATTTTTTTCACATGGCGCTTTATAAGTGAAAACGAGTATATATAATAAAAACAAGGACAATAATCATGAACAATTCAAGGCATGGACTGGTACAGGAGGAGAGAGGACCCTGCCCTTGAGGGCTCACAGTCTATAGGGGATTGGTAAGGATAGAGTAGATGGTCGTGTAGCGATATAGTGGGCTGAGGGTTATTCTACGTTGTTTATGTAGCAAATTTTTTCGTTATAAGTGAAAAAAACAAAGTGCAGCCCCCTTAGTGATCAACATACATACATAATAAATACCAAAATCATAATTAATGTAGAAACTCACGTGGGACATCCAGGTACAGGAAGCAAGAAAGTCAAACACAACCAGCAGGTTTCCAAGACCAATATCATCAACCACTGAGGCCAGAAAGGAACCACATCTTGCAAAAAGAAACATGTGCGGTTCTAGAATGGAAAAATAGCATCTGTAAGCAAGAAAAGCTACTGAGAAGACAGTAAAGTAATGCAACACGGTCAGGATATAGTTACAGTACAACAAAACTCAAACTGCTTGTAGGCAACAATGGAAAACATAGTGTAAATTGAAAAGGAATCTGTCACCAGGCATATACTTCAAAATCTGAGGGCCAATTTATATAGGCGCAGTGGCCCCGCTTCCAATGATATGTCACTTGCTATAGTTCTGACAAAACACTGCTGCAGTTCTGCTAGTCTTCACAATGATGAGCACTGTGTTGCAACAAGGATTGATAGCTTTCTGCACTCAGAGTAGGCAGTTAAATTGTCTACTAATAGAGTGGGGCGTGAGGATAGCCGGTGTTATCATGAATATTGAGAAATACGCAGCAGAAGTTTATCACTGAGATAACTAGAAGAACTGTAAATAAAATTCTCATGGCTTAGCCATTGACTCAGGTGAACACTGACGTCACCGCAAACACAGCCGAAAACAGCTGAAGACAGCCGAGTGACGAGCAGTGCAGGAAATACCCCCGGAAGTTAACAGGACCTTCCATGACGTCCTAGCCATGTGACCAGTCTATAAGCCAATGTCTGTACAAGATTCCCACCAGACTGGTCACATGGCTATGACATCATGGAAGGTCCTGTAGTCAGTGGTGGTTACCCGGGGGCACAGCAATGATCGAACACGGAAGCAGAAGCGGCCAGGAGACAGAATCTGCAGAATGCGTCGTGGGACCTGTAAGTATAATGTCAACGTTTATTATTAACTATATTCTTTATTTTAAAGACCCCCCCCCACCCCATCACATAACTGTAAAATCCAAGTTCGGTGTTCGCGTTATCTCAGAACCCGAACTTTACAAAAAGCTCGGGAGAGTCTCCCTAACACAAACATCGGGGGGTTCGCCTATCACTAACAATGATAGCTGGATATTGGTCTGGAGACCACGTAGCCAAGAACATGAAGAGGCCTTCATGAGGAAATGTCACACTAATTCTACTAAAGCGAGTGTGGGGTGGCATAACTTAAGGCACAGCATTATATTGATTTGGTTGTGGAACCAGTGACCGACATTTCTCCAAAAGTATCCCAGGAGATAATTTTCAACACTATTACAACAGGTAGGGGTAGCATTATAGGCATAGAAGTAATGTCTGATGGGTTAAAGTACACAAATAAAATTCTGACATCAAACAGGGTGAGATGAGTGGACAACATATGTGTAATTAATGGCACATGTACAGTATATCACAAAAGTGAGTACACCCCTCACATTTTGGAAATATTTTATTATATCTTCTTATGGGACAACAATGAAGAAATTACACTTTGATACAATGTAAAGTAGTCAGTATTCAGCTTGTATAACAGTGTAAATTTGGTGTCCTCTAAATAACTCAACACACAGCCATTAATGTCTACACTAGGGCTGGGTGGACCAGGACTGTAAAAGTCCGGATCCGCGCGGTTTCAAAGTTGTCCGGGTGGTCCGGGATTCTGGCTGTTTGATCCGGATCCAGCACTCGAGAAAATAAAAAGGAAAAATAAAGGAAATAAGAATGAAGCAAGAGCTTCATACTTACCCAGGCTCCGGCCGGCTGCACACTACTCCTGCTGCCTCCCTGTGCCACTCATTTCATATGCGCGGCTTAAAGCAGACCGCTCAGGATGAGCTGCACCCGCAATGTGTACTCTGCGGCTCATCCTGAGCGGCCTACTTCATAAAGCAGGCCACATCGCGGGCTGCATTTTGAACACGCCCCCTATCACGTAATAAATTACATCATACCTGGAAGGAGACCATACATTCCAGCATCCACCTTTAGTGTTAGTGCACGATCTAGACCCACGCAGCTCCGGAAGTGAATGTGCGACCCGGAAGCAGCTTGCCGCCATGACACGGAGCATGGTAAGTACAACGCGGGTGTTCCTCCCCCTATCCCTTCCATCAACATTTTTAATCCCTGGATTCCGGTTCACAGACTTATATGGGTACCAGATTCTGGACCGGATCTGGATTTTTTAAGAAAATAAGCAGGGACCTGCTGGTCCTGGTTTTTTGCATGTCCGCTCAGCTTTAGTCTACTCCACTGGCAACTAAAGCGTAAAAATAGGAATAAAGCCAATTCTTCAACTGATGTTCATGTGTTTATTCTGCCTCTCAAATGTCTCGGTACGGCGCGGCTCACAGTTATCTTGCGCTCTAACGATGAGCACTTACACTAAAGATTATGTGGAAATCTCTGAAAAACGTGATTCAGACAAAATTCCCAACAAAAAAAAAATCACTTTAATGAGGCAGAGGGAGTCACTTTGAACTCCCATCTGTACTGTGGTCCAACGGTGGCCATGTTTGCACGCGCCTTTTTAGGCGTTCACAAATGTGCGATCATCAGCAGTTTCATACACCTTTCAAAAGACGGACAATGCGGAACAGAAGCCGAATGGAGTTCGGAATAACTCTGCTTCCTTCCCTGTGAAAGACCACCCCCAAAATCAACTCCAAAATAAAAACTTTAATCAGATAAGCATTCAATTTACACAGCTTGGAGTTGGAAAATAATAATTATGATATGATCAAAACACTCACTTGCCTAATAATTGTGCACACAGTATATTTATATGTATATAAATACACACACACACACACACACACACACACACCTGAAGAGACATATATTACATGTAACTATTTTTTACCTGTGGCACAGGATCCGGTAAAAGCTTTGTAAATAGTAGTTCTAAAACAGAAACCACAAGATACGTAAGACTCAGCCTCTGAAGAACACCCATAATTCGTATATCACTCCAGGATACTGTAAGGAAGAATATACATATACAACATAATTAATATTTAATAAACAGATCGTGCCAAAGTTACAAAGCCAAAATTCATACACGTTTTTTCACATTAGGCACCTCCGAGCACAAGTTCCATTAAATTTGTTCAGCTGTATCGTATCTTTGTATATTGTAGAAGTGCGGTTGCTTCAAGCAAGATATGCAAGTTAAAAAAAGAATGTAAGGCTATGTGCGCACGTGTGCGCTCTGCACCGCACACAAAAGGTCCGCTTCAGAGCGCAGCTGAAAAGCTCTGTTCTGAAGTGCCTGGTGCCTGCAGAATTTGTGCGCTCTGCATGCTGCCTCTCCCTGCAGACAGCAGGCAAAGCGCACGAAAAAAAGTGACATGTCACTTCTTAGAATGCACGCTTCGGGCAGCAGCCGAATCGCTGTGTTCTAATACGCCACGTGCGCACGTCTCCTGCACAATCTTCATAGATTGTGCTGGGGACGCATGCAGTTATGCTGCGGTGCAGAACGCAGCGTAACTGCATGCAATACGCACACGTGCGCACAGAACCTTAATCTTGTCAGAACATAACCTGGCTATTTGTGTAAGCAGAGGCCTGTTACCTAGGTGAGTAGCTTTCAGTATCTAAAAAGAATTCTAGTCATTTATATAAATGAAAATATCGAGGTCACAAGGTCAGATGAACTCCAAATTGGTGTTATTCTTCAATGAAAGATTAAATAAGGAGGAAAGAAGAACAGAAACCGAAGAGTATATAATTTTATGAAAAATAATCTTTTTATTGGTACAAAAATATAAAACCAACATACAGGACAAAGACAAAGGGAAGTATAAAACCTACACCAGGTAGACAAGAAACCGGAGTGTGAGTCCCCCCTCCAGTTGGTGTGGCCACCGTATGGACCGCAATCTATCAGTAATGACCCAATAAGGACATCAAAATACAAGTGTTAAGAAAGCCAGCCAGATAGAGAGGGTGAGTGATTGAGTCATAAACTGCAAATTCCCATCTAATGCACAGGGATCACCGCAATTGTAAGTAAATAAGTAAATGCTTGTGTGCTTGATGAAGGAGATTGCTAAGGCTGCTTTCACACATCCGGTTTTTCCTGTGCGGCACAATCCGGCGCTTTGCAGAAAAAAAACAACCTTTTTTTTGCCGCCGGTTGCGTTTTTTTTTGCATAGACTTACATTAGTGCCGTATTGTGCCGCATGGGCTTGCGTTCCGTCCGTTTTTTGCCGCATGCGGCAGATTTAGACGATGCGGCGGCCGGATGGAACGTTGCCTGTCACGTTTTTTTGTCCGGCAAAAAAAACCGTATCGCGCCGCATCTGGCCGATGCGGCGCGATTTGCAATGCATGCCTATGGACGCCGGATGCGTTTTTTTTCCACTGCGCACGCTCAGTACCCTGCCGCAAGCGGCAAAAACCGGACGGGACGCATGTTAAAAACGTATGCAAAGGATGCGGTTTTGTCGCCGCATCCGTTGCATAGGTTTTAGTGCCGGATTGGCCGGCTCTGCTAAAACCGGAGGTGTGAAAGCAGCCTTCGATGTTAGAGTGTAAGGTGCTGCCACAGCTATCTCCTGAAAATCAGAAAGATTCAAAAGAGGATCTCTGGCAAGTTGGAAGAACTATAAAACCCAATGTTCAATTCCTGATTCAGAGTGATGTAGTCCTGTAAATTACAGGAAATGACAAAGGGTATAGTCCAAGAGAGGCCACCATAAGAGTTTATATGTGGGATCCACATACAATCAGTACGTATGTGACCTCTTGTTTGTGGATCCCTTGGATGGGGACAGATGGCAGCGGAATAATGCTTTTTAAAAAAATGTAATAAAAGTGCAGCCAAACCACAACACCAGGGAACCATACGGTATAATAAGTGGCCAGAGAGATGGACTAAGCAAGTAATCAGGAATGCCCTCCCTCCCGCCGGTGAGACCACCGTTACTACTAGGTAAACATCTTCTGCCCGACATCCTCCCCTTTCTACTAAGTATGGCTCACTGCTCAATTTTCCTTTGCAGTATTTGGCTTGGTTGATTTATTCATCCATATTGCTTGATGTCCACAGGTTATCTCCCAGGCCATGTAACATATCCCTGCTGCACTGGCTTGTTTGTTTGCGGTCTGGCATTCCTGACTCATTACTGATAGATTGCGGTCCATACGGTGGCCACACCGACTGGAGGGGGGACTCACACTCCGGTTTCTTTCTACCTGATGTAGGGTTTATACTTCCCTTTGTCTTTGTCCTGTATGTTGGTTTTATATTTTTGTACCAATAAAAAGATTATTTTTCATAAAATTATGTACTCTTTGGTTTCTGTTCTTCTTTCCTCCTGATTTAATCTATTCTTTACAGGCTGCTTGCACTGCTCTGGATCTGACCAGACTCAGTCCCACTACACTTCTCTCATACTGTAGACCAAATACAAAGAAGGCTATGCTAGCAGCCATGGAGAGCACACCGGTGAAACCAGCGGCACAGCCATGCTGCTGGTCTAAACGATTAATCTTCAGGAGAAAGCAAAGCAGAAAGCCAAGAGGAAGAGGAGCAGTGTGATCCTGAAGATTTATCTTGAGAAAACCTGTTTATTTAATGCTTGCTCATTATGATAAAAATCTAGAATGGCCCCCTAAAAAAAAACAAAACAAAAAACTGTCACCTGATTTTTCCCATATAAAGTCGGGGCAGCCTCTTTCAGCCCTCTGTTACAGCATTTTGGAATGCTGTATAAATGTCCCAAACCCTTCTGCATGACACCCAGGGCAGAGCAAAGCACTGTGGTGCGCATGCGCAGGAAAAGACCAAAGCACACCGGCGCATGCACACTACAATGCTTTGTGCACTGAAGAACACTGTGTGGATGACTGAGGACGTGTCATCCACATGAAGCAAGGAAGGAGGACAGTGATCACAAAAAGAGAAGAGGTGCCAGATCAAGACCTGCAACGTCCAATTTTTTTGCATTGTGCCGAATGGCTTGGAGACATATATACAGCATTCTAAAATGCTGCAACAGAGGACAGAAAGATGCTGACCCTAATTTATGTGGTGAAAACCTAGTGACAGATTACCTTGAAGAATATAAAAATCATATAGAAATGCATACAGTTTTAAGTTTATGGATAGCTTCACATTTAGCACTAGATTACCACAGATCTGGAATCCCTCTAGCTTGTTTGGATTCTAGGCTACTAAGAAGATATCCATGTGCTATCATTTTTTTTCTCCCAAGCACGAAATGATGAAACAGATGAAAACTTAAAAGGAATCTGTCAGCAGGTTTTTGCTACCTCACCTGAGAGCAGCATGATGAAGGAAAAGAAGCCCTGATTGCAGCGCTGTATCACTTAATTTACTGGCTGCAGCAGTTGTGACACAATTAGAATTTTTAGATTTAGCAATGCAGCAGAGCCGAGAAAGATGCCTCCGCCCACACCAAGCTCTGTATGTACAAAGTCTATAGACTGTGAGCTGCCTATCACAGGATGGGGTGTACCAGACTAGCTGACCTAGTCAGGCAATGATAATCTCCGGAAGCTAAACCTAACATTGCAGGTAAACAACTGCACACAGTATGGCAAGAGACACATCGCTAGTTTGTGTGTTAACCTCTGCAGCATGCCGACTTCAGATTGCATGACAAAAACCTGCAGACAGATCTATGTTCATCCATTTTATAATTCTCTCCATAAAACTTTAATAGCAGACGCTCACCGATGAAAATAATAGGACATGCTCGAAGTCTTACAGACTGGATATATGGATCCACTTTAAAACAAATCAATGAAACTGTATTGGTCTGGTGGGCTGTCCAAGAAAAAAAGCTATATGGAGCAGATAAGGGTACGTGCCACAATGAGCGTTACTCGTGAGTCAAAAACACAGTGTTTTACGTTACAAGCAAAGTGGATGGGATTAACAGAAATTTCAATATACTGTGCTGTTTCATGTAACTCAAGCTTCTCCGGCTCTTACAAAATTAAGTGCATAACCCTTATATATTCTGATCTCAATATAATTGAAAGAAAGGAAATTTGTCAATTATATTTGGAAGGGAGAATATAAAAGTTATGCACTTCTTAATGTAAGTGCCGGAGGAGCGTGATTTACGTGAGACAGCTGTCGCTCAATCATTTCTTAGTCGCCTCTCCTCATGTGATGTTCACATAAAGTGCTGTATACATATCAGTGGCGAGTACTGCTCTTTCATTTATTCTAGTTTTCTTATACCAATTGTTGATCAAGCTGCCTCTTGGGCTGAGCACCACCATAAGGCTGCTTTCACACTACGTTTTTTTAACATGCGTCATGAACTTTTTTTAATGCAAAAACTGATCCAGTGCAAATGCGTTTTCATTTCAATGCATTTGCAATGGACTTGCGTCAACATGCGTTCACATGCGTTTCCGTGCGTTATAGTGAGGATCCAGCGACTTGCAGTTTTTTTACTTTTTTCAAAAACGCTACTTGTAGCGTTTTTGAGCTGCGTCCAAATACTGTTTTTCACTGGATCCTGACTATACTGCACGCAAACGCATGTGAACGCTGGCATGCTGATAGACAGGATCCTGCTTGCTCTACTGAGCATGCCCAGAAACCAGGCTGGCGTGATCAGTCTCTCTATCCCCCTCCCTCTCTCCCATCTCTCCCCCGCCTGAGAGCGGTGGACGCTCGTAACCAAGGTAAATATCGGGTATCCAAGCAAAGCGCTTCGCTTAGTTACCCGATGATTACCTTGGTTACGTGTGCAGGGAGCAGGCAGTCCGGCTCCTAGCAGCTGCGGACGCTCGTAACCAAGGTAAATATCGGGTATCCAAGCAAAGCACTTCGCTTAGTTACCCGATGTTTATCTTGGTTACCAGCGTCCGCAGCTGTCAGATGCCGGCTCCCAGTCTATCACGTTCAGTTCCCCTTCACTCCCGATCACATGACTCCAATGCCTGCCCATAAACTTCAAGTGACAGGATCCTGCAAAATAACATGCGTATGCATGCATGCCTTTTTCTTTGTAAAAACAGGATCCACTTTTTCAGCAAAAAAACGTTCATGACGCATGCTAAAAAAAAACCTAGTGTGAAAGAAGCCTAACTGGTTGTCCGCTATTTATTTTTACCACTTGATGCTTGAGCATTGTACTGACACACACATGTGGTAGTAGTGCCATCAGTTTGTTTTTTTTTTTTCCCATTTCTCCGTTGTCTGTCTCGGCGTATAGCAGACTGCACTCGGATGTCATCAGTGCAGTCCGATGTTTGCACACACCCATAGACTTGGATCGTGAGCGCTGTCCGATATACGCTGCCAACTGCAACATGCTACAATTTTTCTCTCATGCCGAATCGAAAAAAAAAACAAACACTGGTCGGGATTGCTCCATTGTATAACATTCGATAAAACATACGTTCATATGAGACAGCCCTGAGGCAATTCTTCCTACTACTATGCAGTAGTCGTGTGACTGGAAAGCAAGAACACATCCTATTAACATGCAGGTAAACACATGGAGCATATGAGCCCCATGGTAGCTGTAGAGATAATATAGAAATGGTTCTAAAACGAATACCTGCAGCTGTATTTTAGCTTGTAAGCTCCAATGGGTAAGGATTTAATGATGAACAGCACTGATTATGTATGATGTGGCAATAAACCAAACAAGGCTAATTTCATGTGGAAGATGCTGAATTGCATTATTTTTAAGAAAAAAAAAAAAACTCTTACATGGTCCACGGCAGTAATTTTCATTGATCACAAACAATCCAATGAGGAAAAGCTGAACACTTCTCCAAAGAACTTTCCAAAACAGTTTCCATCTGGAGTTTCCTTTGCGAAGCATTGAATTCAGGGACAAATGGATGGACGTTCCCATAATGAATACAAACCTAGAATAAAAAAGGCCAGATCTCAGACAAATATATGCACTACTCACAAAAAGTTAGGGATATTTGGCTTCCGAGTATAATTTATGTAAAACGTAAAAGGTTCACACTACAGTGATATTTTATTACAAAAGTAAGGTTTTTAAATAATACTAATAATAAATGTTTATTCACTTATATAGAGTCATTTGTTCCATAGCCTCTGCATGGAGACTCCGCTGATCCCATAGATTTGCTATGGGATTCAGGTCTGGAGAAAATGCACACCACTCCTTTTAAAGCACCCCAGTGTCCAGCAGCCATTCCCTTATAAGACAAGACCTCGATGAGCTGGAGCATTGTAGTCCATGAGGATGAAATTAGGCCTGTGTTGTTCATACAGAGGCACAATGACTGGATTAATGATGTTCAAGTAGTAGGGGCTGTCACTGTACCATTCACAAAGTGTAGGGCAGTTCTGTATTGACTTGACACACCTACCCACGCTGTAACACGACCACCAACAAGAGATTCGTCTGGCAAGAACAGTGGCTGATGAATAGCACTCTCCTTGATGTCTTCAACATCGTTGGCAGCCATCAATTCTGCTCAGTGTGAATGGACTTTCAGTTAATCAGTGAGGCCTACTGGTGCCTCGTCCAACAAGGCGATGATGCCTATGCTTGGTGGTGTGGTCAGGTATCCTTGCAGGTCATCTAGCACGCAGACCATGCTGATGTAAATGGTTTTTAATGGTCTGACATGACACTTGGGTGCCTCCCTTAAATGTGCCTGGAGTGGTGTGGCATTCATTATCCAATTCTGAAGGGCATTGTTCACAGTGAAGCAGTAATCAGTGTGACATCTGGCCAAAAGGACGCTCTTTCGATCCCTTTCTGCGACTCTTCCTGTCTCTCTGTTACAAACTGCTGATGACACTGTGTGACACTAAACTCAGTGGCCACTACCGCCTGAAAACATCCTGCTTGAAGACTCGCAATGCGAGTACTGTGGATCAATTTTTAGGTGTCGTCTTGGTCTCATGATATCAAAATGTGAATAGTATGTTGAGGTGGACTGTTTAAATACCCTAATTGAACCTTGAAATTTATTGGGTTAAACACCTGTGGTGAATTTTGCCATTTAAGGTACCGTCACACTAAGCGACGCACCAGCGACCTGACCTGGCAGGGATCGCTGGAGCGTCGCTACACGGGTTGCTGGTGAGCTGTCACACAGGCAGATCTCACCAGCAACCAGTGACCAGCCCCCAGCCAACAGAGACGTGTGGAAGCATGCTGCGCTTTGTAACTAAGGTAAATATCGGTTAACCAAGGTAAGGGCTTCTTGGTTACCCGCTGTTTACCGTGGTTACCAGCGCCCGCAGAAGCCGGCTCCCTGCTCACTGTACATTCAGTTGTTGCTCTGTCGCTGTCACACACAGTGATGTGTGCTTCACAGCGGGAGAGCAACAACTAAAAAATGGCCCAGGACATTCAGCAACAACCAACGACCTCACAGCAGGGGCCAGGTTGTTGCTGGATGTCACACACAGCAACTTCGCTAGTAAGTTGTGCCTCAGCAGCGATGTTGCTAGCGATGTTGCTTAGTGTGACGTGGCCTTTAGCTCCTTGTTAAGTAACAGCAAGTTGTGCAAAACGTACTGAGACATTGAACAGTTGGACATGTGCATTCACAAGGTTAGAGAAGGTCACATTAAGCTCAAGTAGAAAATTTAGAGTGCATTTTAGATCATCCTAAAATTTCACCCGAAAGATAAATATCCCTAACATTTTATGAGTCGTGTATACAAATAATTCTAATAGTGTAAGTACATCGTGCAATATAATGAATAAGATGCCTATAAAAGAATTGCTTACCATGGAAAAACCAGATCAGCTATAGTGAGACCTATAATTAAATAATAGAAGTATATAAAGTTCTTATAGTAAAGTTAGTGCACCACAGCCAGTTTTATTCATTCTATTGCTTACCGCAGCACAATGAATTTTACTGAGGTGCTAAGCCCATCCTATACTGTATTTTAGTAGTAATATCATTGTGTAATAATCCAAGGACACTTACCATTCCAGCTCTGATGTTTGAAAAACCAGTAGCCTCCTCCCCCGTAATTTACGAACACCATGATTATAAGGGAAAGCCTACAACCAGAAAAACATTTGAGTTTAGAAAAGGTTAGATTTTTCTTTTTATATTAACTGGTCTGAAATACATTAGAAAATACAATCTTTACATTCTGATATGCCCTGCCAATCCTTGCGTGGCACATGGGCATCCAGATCAGCTGACTGCGTACGCCAATGTGTTGTCAATGGGGCCACACAATCAGACTCAAACCACTCAATGGGTGCACGGTTAGGCAGTATGTGAACATCAGATGACTTGTGTCTGTAAAGTATGGGCACACAGAGGTTTTTAAAGGAGTCTGTTACAGTGGATTTGCTCTGAAAGACACCTGAAAAAAATTCTCAAAAACCTCTGAATGACTCTTCCTTCTCATTTTTATTTTATATTCATATGTTCAGCCTATTGGGCGTCATTTCCCGCTGCAGATTTTGATAAATGCCTGGTGGGAGAAAGGAAGTGCATGTCCTGATGAAAAACACAGCAAAGCAGGCTCACGCCATTCAAAAGGCTGAAAATCAATGAATGTTTCAAGATAAAAACCCTGCAAAAATGCGTCAAAAACGCAAATAGTTTCAGTAATTTATATATATATATATATATATATATATATATATATATATATATATATATATATATATATATATATATATATATATATATATATATATATATATATATATATTAAAAAAATCATTAAAAAAAGTTCCACAAGCATCCTAAAACTCATCATTTTTACTGCCACAAAAAAAAAAGTACAGATAATGTAGTAGATATCCCCTGCAGTCCTATGTAACAACACAGTGATGACAACCTGAGTACAGATAATGTAGTAGATGTCACCTGCAGTCCTATGTAACACCACTGTGATAACCCCCCCCCCCCTTCCCCCGAGTACAGATAAAGTAGTAGATGTGCTATGTAACAGCATAGATCACAGTGATAACTCTCCAAATACGGATAGGTCTGTAATCAATGTGCCTAGCGATGCCCCTGCTGTACGGTCAGATACAGGCAAGTTCCATCATGGTCTCTGTCATTCTGAAAGGAAGAATAGCTCTACATGCCGCTATATCAAATCTGAAGCAAGCCTTGCCTACTATATTACCGAACCCTTGAGAACCAGTCTCTGGATATGAAGAATTAGGAAACGTTTGTTAAATATTTCATTGGGTATCATTTCTTCACCCCAGACTTCTAAAACATAATTACCATTGAGTAGAAAAGTAAATACATAGTTACCCTCTAAATGTGTCCAGTGAGCGGAGTCTCTGGGGCGCAGAATTCCAGGTAGCACCATGGGCGTCCTGGCTGCGAAGATCAGTCCTATTGGGGGAACCGAGCTCCTGTAACCAATACACAAAATCCACTCAGTGCATGAATGAAAAAGATGCGGCCTCCCTCATACCAATTCCATTAGTAGAAACCATGTGTGCAATATGGAAGCCACGTAGGATGTACTATGTCACATATATTTCATGTACCAAAAGGAAAGTTCCATGGAAAATACAGACTTAGAAGCAAATATCCAATTAAATACTCACAGAATTAATGAGTCGATCAGTTTCAACAGGGTTAATCCGCTTGCATAGCCAATTTTGTACGGTGTTTAGTCTGCATTTAAAAAAAAAAAACAAAAAAAAAACAACACAAAAAGTGTATTGAAAGGAGAAATGTACTTTCAACAAACTTTCATACATCGAATGTACAAGTCAATGTCAGAAACTACTTCTTTCTACACTTATGAGCCACTTCTCCTGAACTTATTCCCTCTGAAAATAAAACAAAAAAAAAAAAAAAACAGATCATATCCATCCTACTCAATACAAAACAAACTGCCAGCACAAAGAGGAGTCAGACTTCAATATGCGGTGTACCCTATGGAAGAAGTAGGGGAAAGGAGGAGAAAGCAGCAGAGGAAGAGGAGCAGTGTGGGTTCTAGCTAGCTTACACCAGTGCTGGACTCACAGTCCTAGCAGTATGTGTATACCGTAAGGATACATTTGTCGAGTAAATGTGCATATGTTGTACACCTCTGTCCAGTGAGTAAGAGCATAGGGCTGATTGTAGGAGCACCTGGTGAGCAAGGAAAGGAGTACTATAGAGTTAATACTTTAGTAGGTGACCTCTGGTACTATTTCTGTGAGTGCGTTAATCGGTTAGTACAAAAAAAATAATTGAGAAAAAAAGAATTATAATATATATATATATATATATATATATATATATATATATATATATATATATATATATATATATATATATATATATATATATATATATATATATATATATCGTGTTTTTCCAAAAATAAGTCCTCCCCCGAAAATAAGCCCTAGTCCCGGATCAATAATGAGGTCTCCGTGCAGCTAAAAAAGTTACAGATACTGCAGGACACTTCATTATACACAGCGGCACCCGGCAATTACACTCACCCGACACTGAGCGGCAGGACCTGCAGTAATCGCACACCCGCACACATCAACACACACACACACACACACACACACACACACACACACACACACACACACACACACACACACACACCTCATCCAGTGACACCGATCTCTTCTCGCCGGGAGAATGCTGAGAGGCAGTGCGGTGCAGCGCGACGAACAGGACCTGCGGCCGGACACGTGACTTGCTCTCATTCCCTGCTGCCGTAAGTGATGTGATGTGTGTGTGTCTGCGATCGGCTGTGTGTGTCTGCGATCGGCTGTGTGTGCCTGCGATCGGCTGTGTGTGCCTGCGATCGGATGTGTGTATCTGTGATGGATGTGTGTGCCTGCGATCTGCTGTGTGTGATCTGCTGTGTATATCTGCGATCTGCTGTGTGTGGGTGCCTGTGATCGGCTGTGTGTATCTGTGATCGGCTGTGTGTATCTGTGATCGGCTGTGTGTGTGTGTGTGTGTGATCTGCTGTGTGTGCCTGGGATCTTCTGTGTGTGTCAGCTAGCAGCAGGGTAGGACGGCGTGCAGCACCGACCGGAGATCACAGGAGGACCTGTGAACCACGCAGACGTCCTGGTCTGGTGAGTATGAGTCTCCTGGGAAGTGTGGGGGGGTTTCTGCTTTTTTGGGGGGGTAAACTTAACCCCCAACTGTGTTTCTCCAAGAATAAGACAGATAGATATAGAGATCGATCTACCCTGCTGCTAGCTGACACACACAGAAGATCCCAGGCACACACAATTCATCTAGTTACGATACCCTTTAATGGCTAACAAAAATAAAATAAGTGATTTTACAGAGCAAGGTTTTTTGTTTGTTTTTTTTTACTATTTAGGTCTCCTCCTTGGCCATGGTATTCTTTAGACACTTTGTGTACCATGCATGGTGAAGTGACCCAATTTTATTCAATGAGTCAGTGCGCGTGTCTAATTTCTTCCCTCAGAAGATAGAAAAACTTTTTTTTTTCCATTCTTCTCCACATCAGAGAAAAACGGATCTGACTCTGATCAGAGTCTGATTAAGGCCTAAGCCACACGGCGAGAAAAACAGTGCGAGTGGAGTGCGATAAAACATCGCATTCCCCTCGGACCAATTCTAGCCTGTGTGTCAGCACACATGAGCGATTATTTTCTCAGCCCTAATCGGACCGAGAAAACAATCGCAGCATGCTGCGATTGTAAGCTGAGACTCTTTCTCTCGCACCCATTCAAGTGAATGGGGCGAGAGAAAAAAAAAAAAAAAAAAAAAAAAAAAATCGCACTGCACTCGCGGTACACCGTTGTACTGCTAGTGCAGTGCGAGAATGGCAATAGCCGGCTATGCAGGAGAGAGGGAGAGAAATCCCTCCCTCCCCTCCTGAGTGCCGGCCCGCCCCCTGCAGCTGAGGTCTGCTAGCACGAACAGACCTCAGTTGGAAGGACACACGCATGACACTCGGCTCTGCTGTACTGCCAGCACGAGCCGAGTGTCATGCAAGTGGATCGCATTAGTCCCCGTGTGGCCCCAGCCTAACATTGCTGGAGCATTGGTTTGGGGTTGAAAAGGATCAACTGGCTTCTCTTTTAAAAGGCTACAAGATAAAATCAAATCAATGGTGGTTTCACTGGCGGACATACCACCGATGCAGTGGCACAGGGGACTCGAGCGGGAGGGGGCCCCGGGGGCCTAAAAACATATTGGGATTTACTTTGCTGGCTGGAACTTCAATACTAACAGGGGAAACAGGGGTCCCGATCAGCGGAATGCATATGCTGCATCTGAGCTGACAAGGGCCCCTTCCCTCACCTGTTAGGGGCCTGCAGGAGGGAGGATTCACCTCTGCAAAAGCAGCCGGCCGGCGCGCAGAAGACGACTGTGTCAGAGCCAGAAAGAAGGCTGCGTCCACCAGCTCCAGGCTTCAGCACAGCAGGGAGGCCTCTGTATACAGACAAGGCCCTGTGGCAGAGTTGCTCTCCCCCTCTTTCAGTGAAATTATATCAAGGGAACACAGTAGTCGAGCCGCAAGAGGAGGGGAGGCTGCACCACAAGAGAAGATGGAAGAGCTGGTTCAGGAATAGAACCTGCTGTCCAGCAGGCACCATGTGCAATCATCTGCAGAGAGAGTGAGTCAAATGTAATGTGTGTACACCTATCATCTATCTATTATATTTGTATACAGTGTGTCCACCGCCATTAACTTGAGAATGGCGGCAGCTATAGGCATAGAAGTGGTGTCTAGGTATAGTAAAGAAGCCATGCGCTACGCAATGAAAGAAAAAAAGTGAATTACAAAGTTGCAGGGCAGCATCAATTCAATACGAATAAACACCTTGCATACAGAAATGCTATGATATGAAACCCATGACCCCCTCCAAAACATTAAATGCTGGTCACGCATATGGCACTCTTAACTTTGATGCTCAAAGTGGCCACCGTCAGCTGCAATGCACATCTGGACTCTGGACAGCATACTGTGTCTTGCTACACGTTGTGCAATATGGTAGGTGACACGTCTGCACAAGCATCTGTGATATGTCATCGTAAGTCCTGCAATGTTGGTGGAGGGGTTGCATACACCTGCTGTTTAATGTGACCTCACAGAAAGAAGTCCAATAGGGTCAGGTCAGGTGAGCGTGGAGGCCACTTCACGCAGCCACCATACCCAATGACTTGTAGGAAGGTCTCCATGAGGTATCGCTTCACGTCCGCAGCCTTGTAAGTTTTACACATTCTAATCATAGCATTTCTGTATGCAAGGTGTCGATTCGTATTGAATTGATGATGCCCTACAACTTTGTAATTCACTTTTTTTCTCTCTCTCTCATTCCGTTTTCGAAATAAAAATGCTAACTCCGTTGTTTTTCACCAGGTGGCGCTATAGGTAGTTTCATTGTGTAGCGCATGGCTACTTTACTATACCTAGACACCACTTCTATGCCTATAGCCGCCGCCATTCTCAAGTTACTGGCGGTGGACAGGATATGGACACACTGTACTGTATGTGTCATGTCTATGTATTTGTGTACATATGTGTATGTGATGCATGTTTAGTTATCTGTGTATAATCATCCATGTATTCAACGATATGTTCATATTATTTCAGCTCCATTTCAAGTTTGAGAAAGGCCGATGTGGTGAAGTTGCATGTGATCATACAGGTGAATACATTCATATAAAGAAACCCCCTACTAACTTTTTTATTCATGGAGTGTGTATGTGCATGTAATGTAGTGTGAATGTATTTATATACCCACCTACCGCCAGTTTTATACTCTTCTGAGTGACGTCACTGCTCTCCAGTATCTCCGGTCACACTACACTTCCATCACTGAGAAGAGAAGCAGAATGGTGCTGGACACCGGAGAGTCTGCAGAGCGGTAATGTCACTGAGAAGAGGAGCAGAATGGTGCTGGACACCGGAGAGTCTGCAGAGCGGTAATGTCACTGAGAAGAGGAGCAGAATGGTGCTGGACACCGGAGAGTCTGCAGAGCGGTAATGTCACTGAGAAGAGGAGCAGAATGGTGCTGGACACCGGAGAGTCTGCAGAGCGGTAATGTCACTGAGAAGAGGAGCAGAATGGTGCTGGACACCGGAGAGTCTGCAGAGCGGTAATGTCACTGAGAAGAGAAGCAGAATGGTGCTGGACACCGGAGAGTCTGCAGAGCAGTAATGTCACTGAGAAGAGGAGCAGAATGGTGCTGGACACCGGAGAGTCTGCAGAGCAGTAATGTCACTGAGAAGAGGAGCAGAATGGTGCTGGACACTGGAGAGTCTGCAGAGCGGTGGCATCACTGAGAAGAGGAGCAAAACAGCATCGGACATCGGAAAGAGCAGCGGTAAGTGAGGGTATTATCACACACACTACATCACATACACACATTCAATCAGAAAACAAGTTAGTGGGAGGCATCTTTATATCTATGGTGCGGCTGTTTTGTTGTATTTCCTTGGTTTCTCTTCTGTACCCACCTGCAGTATGGAGCGCTGCTTAAAAGAAACCTGACAGCAGATACATGTCACCTGTGAATCGAGCAGAATGTATCAGGCAGTTGCTGTATGATCTCAGCCAGGTATGTGTGACTCTAAAACACTGCGGAGAATCAGAGAAAAATAAACTTCAATAGCTGCTGGGGACTGAGCAGCATGAAATACTAGTCGTATAGCCGTGACCTGGTGGCTTCTCCCTGCTCACGGCCAGTGACTGACAGGTTTCTTCCTGTACACACACATGAATTCTTTACACCTGTCAGTCACTGGCAGCGAGCTAGGAGAAGTCACATCTGTATGATCATACAGCCACTGCCTGGTACATACCTGGCTGTGATCATACAGCCACTGCCTGGTACATACCTGGCTGTGATCATACAGCCACTGCCTGGTACATACCTGGCTGTGATCATACAGCCACTGCCTGGTACATACCTGGCTGTGATCATACAGCCACTGCCTGGTACATACCTGGCTGTGATCATACAGCCACTGCCTGGTACATACCTGGCTGTGATCATACAGCCACTGCCTGGTACACACCTGGCTGTGATCATACAGCCACTGCCTGGTACACACCTGGCTGTGATCATACAGCCACTGCCTGGTACACACCTGGCTGTGATCATACAGCCACTGCCTGGTACATACCTGGCTGTAATCATACAGCCACTGCCTGGTACATACCTAGCTGTGATCATACAGCCACTGCCTGGTACACACCTGGCTGTGATCATACAGCCACTGCCTGGTACACACCTGGCTGTAATCATACAGCCACTGCCTGGTACATACCTAGCTGTGATCATACAGCCACTGCCTGGTACATACCTGGCTGTGATCATACAGCCACTGCCTGGTACATACCTGGCTGTAATCATACAGCCACTGCCTGGTACACACCTGGCTGTGATCATACAGCCACTGCCTGGTACATACCTGGCTGTGATCATACAGCCACTGCCTGGTACACACCTGGCTGTGATCATACAGCCACTGCCTGGTACATACCTGGCTGTGATCATACAGCCACTGCCTGGTACACACCTGGCTGTGATCATACAGCCACTGCCTGGTACATACCTAGCTGTGATCATACAGCCACTGCCTGGTACACACCTGGCTGTGATCATACAGCCACTGCCTGGTACATACCTGGCTGTGATCATACAGCCACTGCCTGGTACACACCTGGCTGTGATCATACAGCCACTGCCTGGTACACACCTGGCTGTGATCATACAGCCACTGCCTGGTACACACCTGGCTGTAATCATACAGCCACTGCCTGGTACACACCTGGCTGTGATCATACAGCCACTGCCTGGTACATACCTGGCTGTGATCATACAGCCACTGCCTGGTACATACCTGCCTGTGATCATACAGCCACTGCCTGGTACATACCTGGCTGTGATCATACAGCCACTGCCTGGTACATACCTGCCTGTGATCATACAGCCACTGCCTGGTACATACCTAGCTGTGATCATACAGCCACTGCCTGGTACATACCTGGCTGTAATCATACAGCCACTGCCTGGTACATACCTAGCTGTGATCATACAGCCACTGCCTGGTACATACCTGGCTGTGATCATACAGCCACTGCCTGGTACATACCTGGCTGTAATCATACAGCCACTGCCTGGTACATACCTGGCTGTGATCATACAGCCACTGCCTGGTACATACCTGGCTGTGATCATACAGCCACTGCCTGGTACATACCTAGCTGTGATCATACAGCCACTGCCTGGTACATACCTAGCTGTGATCATACAGCCACTGCCTGGTACATACCTAGCTGTGATCATACAGCCACTGCCTGGTACATACCTGGCTGTAATCATACAGCCACTGCCTGGTACATACCTAGCTGTGATCATACAGCCACTGCCTGGTACATACCTGGCTGTGATCATACAGCCACTGCCTGGTACATACCTGGCTGTGATCATACAGCCACTGCCTGGTACATACCTGGCTGTGATCATACAGCCACTGCCTGGTACATACCTGGCTGTGATCATACAGCCACTGCCTGGTACATACCTGGCTGTAATCATACAGCCACTGCCTGGTACATACCTAGCTGTGATCATACAGCCACTGCCTGGTACATACCTGGCTGTGATCATACAGCCACTGCCTGGTACATACCTGGCTGTGATCATACAGCCACTGCCTGGTACATACCTGGCTGTGATCATACAGCCACTGCCTGGTACATACCTAGCTGTGATCATACAGCCACTGCCTGGTACATACCTAGCTGTGATCTAGCTATACCTGATATAGTATGTATTTTTTGGCTTGCACTCATAATATATATATATTAGTGCTCACTTCAGTTATCCTATTCAGTTATATGTAGTTTTTTTCTGAATGTGAACACAGCTCCGCCCCTTTCGGCCATGTTTTTTCCATCTCCTATATAAGAAAGTCCTTGGTTACCCCTCTCCACCCACAGCAGTTTTTAATTGCAATGAGATGACACACAGTTAGGGTCACAGAGCTAGGGACCCCAATATAGAGATATACCTTGACGAGGTCTTGGGGCTCAGTTACATTGATCAATGCGATTGCTAAATATCTCCTTTTTCCTAATGTTCATGGCAGGTATGCAATTCATTATTCACATGTTCAAATTAGCAAGTAACATTTTTCATTGTATATTCCAATATTTTTCCATATGCTTGAGGCATTATACCATTATCTAAGTTTGATGTGCAGCCTTATCCTGATATAATTGGCTGTGATCATACAGCCACTGCCTGGTACATACCTAGCTGTGATCATACAGCTACTGCCTGGTACATACCTAGCTGTGATCATACAGCCACTGCCTGGTACACACCTGGCTGTGATCATACAGCCACTGCCTGGTACATACCTAGCTGTGATCATACAGCCACTGCCTGGTACATACCTAGCTGTGATCATACAGCCACTGCCTGGTACATACCTAGCTGTGATCATACAGTCACTGCCTGGTACACACCTAGCTGTGATCATACAGCCACTGCCTGGTACACACCTGGCTGTGATCATACAGCCATTGCCTGGTACATACCTAGCTGTGATCATACAGCCACTGCCTGGTACATACCTAGCTGTGATCATACAGCCACTGCCTGGTACATACCTGCCTGTGATCATACAGCCACTGCCTGGTACATACCTGGCTGTGATCATACAGCCACTGCCTGGTACACACCTGCCTGTGACCATACAGCCACTGCCTGGTACATACCTAGCTGTGATCATACAGCCACTGCCTGGTACATACCTGGCTGTGATCATACAGCCACTGCCTGGTACATACCTAGCTGTGATCATACAGCCACTGCCTGGTACATACCTGGCTGTGATCATACAGCCACTGCCTGGTACATACCTGGCTGTGATCATACAGCCACTGCCTGGTACATACCTGGCTGTGATCATACAGCCACTGCCTGGTACATACCTAGCTGTGATCATACAGCCACTGCCTGGTACATACCTGGCTGTGACCATACAGCCACTGCCTGGTACATACCTAGCTGTGATCATACAGCCACTGCCTGGTACATACCTGCCTGTGACCATACAGCCACTGCCTGGTACATACCTGCCTGTGATCATACAGCCACTGCCTGGTACATACCTAGCTGTGATCATACAGCCACTGCCTGGTACACACCTGGCTGTGATCATACAGCCATTGCCTGGTACATACCTAGCTGTGATCATACAGCCACTGCCTGGTACATACCTAGCTGTGATCATACAGCCACTGCCTGGTACATACCTGCCTGTGATCATACAGCCACTGCCTGGTACATACCTGGCTGTGATCATACAGCCACTGCCTGGTACACACCTGCCTGTGACCATACAGCCACTGCCTGGTACATACCTAGCTGTGATCATACAGCCACTGCCTGGTACATACCTGGCTGTGATCATACAGCCACTGCCTGGTACATACCTAGCTGTGATCATACAGCCACTGCCTGGTACATACCTGGCTGTGATCATACAGCCACTGCCTGGTACATACCTGGCTGTGATCATACAGCCACTGCCTGGTACATACCTAGCTGTGATCATACAGCCACTGCCTGGTACATACCTGGCTGTGATCACACAGCCACTGCCTGGTACATACCTAGCTGTGATCATACAGCCACTGCCTGGTACATACCTGGCTGTGATCATACAGCCACTGCCTGGTACATACCTAGCTGTGATCATACAGCCACTGCCTGGTACATACCTGCCTGTGACCATACAGCCACTGCCTGGTACATACCTAGCTGTGATCATACAGCCACTGCCTGGTACATACCTAGCTGTGATCATACAGCCACTGCCTGGTACATACCTGCCTGTGACCATACAGCCACTGCCTGGTACATACCTAGCTGTGATCATACAGCCACTGCCTGGTACATACTTGACTGTGATCATCCAGCCACTGCCTGGTACATACCTAGCTGTGATCACACAGCCACTGCCTGGTACATACCTGGCTGAGATCATACAGCCACTGCCTGGTACATACCTGGCTGTGATCACACAGCCACTGCCTGGTACATACCTAGCTGTGATCATACAGCCACTGCCTGGTACATACCTGCCTGTGACCATACAGCCACTGCCTGGTACATACCTAGCTGTGATCATACAGCCACTGCCTGGTACATACCTGCCTGTGATCATACAGCCACTGCCTGGTACATACCTAGCTGTGATCATACAGCCACTGCCTGGTACATACCTGCCTGTGACCATACAGCCACTGCCTGGTACATACCTAGCTGTGATCATACAGCCACTGCCTGGTACATACCTAGCTGTGATCATACAGCCACTGCCTGGTACATACTTGGCTGTGATCATACAGCCACTGCCTGGTACATACCTGGCTGTGATCATACAGCCACTGCCTGGTACACACCTGGCTGTGATCATACAGCCACTGCCTGGTAATGGCTGCCCACAGCTCATGGGTATCAGCTATCGGGTTCCCTTTACAGGAGTTGTCCAAAATAATACATGTACTGTAAAGGCGTCTTCTGGCAAAATAAACTAATGGGGGTTAAATTTTGTAAAAATAAATACATTTTTCACCCCTGCTGTCACCTCCTGGATCCAGCGCTGCCGTCCTGTGGTCTGAGCCAGCATTAATTGTCACCGTTCTATGGTACACAGGACTGTTGCAGCTTGAGATCGGCTGCAGCGGTCAGGTGACTTGAACTGCAGGTATCATAAGCTGCAGCGGTCCTAAGTCCAGTAGAACGGTGACATCATCAATGCCGGCACAGACCACCGGACGGCCTGCGCTGGATCCAGGAGGGTGACAGCGGGTAAGTACAATTTATTATTAGTACAGAATCTGGCCTTCAGGTGATGACCGTTTGTCTGGACAATCCCTTTAATAAACTATAAATCCTCATCATTCTTGCACCTGATAGCTGTAGTCTTGCATTTCCTGATGCTTCTGATTACAATGGCTGCAAACATCACAACGCAGGTTCCCCATGTGACCGCTGCAGACAATCACTGGCTTTGTCTTGAGCCATATACCACTGTACTGTGTCATCTGCATGTGAACAGCGCTCTATGCAAGCCACTTGTGTGCAGTTTTATCATCTAGCAGTCACCTCCCCTCCATTCCATGAAGGTGTGTGTGTGATGTGCTTCTCCTGCACCTGTGATGCTTCCACATTAGTGGGGGTTTAGCTGTATCCTGCTAGAGCATCAGTTTTGGCCAGGGCGATGTACACACTGCAGCCCAACTTGCTGTGAGTAATACTTGATTTTTGGAGGACATTATCCTCTTATTGTTGCTTTTTTTATATTTAGTGTAGGGACCTACAGACATGAGGTCCCTTGACGAGGGTGTAGGCTTACGTTTTATGGCCATAAATACCAACAAAAACCTCATATTTTTTTGTTTGTACAGGATACAGCCAGGCCCCTTTCTGTTGGGCCTTGCATTGTAGAGTGTCTGTCCGTGCATGATACACAGTGGGGTACGGCTTGGCAGCCCGCCTGATCTAATAGAAGGGCGTTACCTAATAGGCTGCGGGTTTGTGACTGTGTCATCTGCATGTGAACAGCGCTCTATGCAAGCCACTTGTGTGCAGTTTTATCATCTAGCAGTCACCTCCCCTCCATTCCATGAAGGTGTGTGTGTGATCTGCTTCTCCTGCACCTGTGATGTCTCCACTTAGTGGGGGTTTAGCTGTATCCTGCTAGAGCATCAGTTTTTGGCCAGGGCGATGTACACACTGCAGCCCAACTTGCTGTGAGTAATATACCACTGACAAGCTGCAAACCCCACAGAGTATACAGGTTGTGCCATCTCCAGCCAATGTAAATAGAAGCATTGGAGACAGCGCTGAAGCTGCAGCAGATAGAAGGGTGCAGGATTGTGTGGTGTTCTGTTCAGTTGGTAAATATGGAGCTTATTTATGGTTTAGATTTGGTAGATCTGTAAACTAGGAATAAAGAGTACAATCTATATGTGTCGCCCTGGGCAAGCCAGGGGACACGGGTCACAACACCACCACACCCCACACTCCAGGTAGGCACATCAATGCTAACCAGAAATCCTTGTTGCCTTCCTCCAGGAGTTTGATGATGCACACCAGGGGGTGGGCCAGGCGGTTGGCTCCGCCCACCGAGGAGCTCACAACTCTGGAGGCGGGAAAACCAGCGGAGAAGCCCAGGCAGGGCAAGTGTGAGGAGCTAAGTAGAGGAGTTAAGAAAGTGAAAGTAGAAAGGTAGTAAAGGAGAAAAGCAAGTGAAGTGACAGTAAAGAAAGAAAGCCTGAAGGTCCAGCTTTGTGTAGGGCCAGATCAACAAGGTCAGCGACGGCGGTGACTGTCTGGAGGGGGACCGTTTGGAAGTTCCTGGAAGGACCCCGTTGGCTGTGTGCCCGGAGGTCTGGAGCAGTGTTCCGAAGGACAGTCAGCACCAGGGCAGGGGCCTCTCGGACCCCGGCAAGGCTAGGAGTCGCCAAATTTGCCGAATCCATCAGTGACGGGAACGCAGATCCCCCAACAACCAAGTCCCAATTGAAGGCAACAGCCCAACCCGTATTGGAGAGACACCGCCACCGCCACGGCACCAGTTTCTCAGGGCCAGCGCCTGCGGGCAAAGTGTAGAGCTCCTCCGGCCCAGATTGCAGTCGGGGAGCGGGTAACCGGAGGGAATCCACCGCTACCACAAGTCAAACAAAGGTGCAAGGAAGAGGGACATCACCGTCACCTACCGGGAGTGCAGGTGCAGCCGTCTGTGGGACCATCCTACCAGCCGTTTGGTTTACCGTACAAACTGTGTCCGTGTCTCAGGCTGAGTGAGTACCACAGTGCCGCAAGGCACAGCGCTGCCCCCCCCGCGTCCCTGCGCCCATCAGGCCCCGCACCTACTTCTCCATCACCGGGCCCCGGGATCACCAACCCCTACCCACGGAGGGGCAACACAACAACTGGCTGCTCCGCATCACCATCCCCAGGATCCCCATATTAAGCAGTGGTGGTGAAATCACCACAACCGTGGGTGGCGTCACGAACTATAACAATCCCCACACCCAACCACAAAACCCCCTTTCACTCACGGGCGAGGAGTGTCGCTCGAGAAACCCCGGGATCCGGCCCACAGCTCGAGCCACCACTGAGCAGCTGCCGGACCCGAGCAGAAGGGGTGAGCGCGGTGTGCTGACACCCTCCTCCCCGCCCGCGACATATATATTTACATCATTTTGTTGTGGTATGAAGGCACAGGGGCCCCTGCGGTCTGTGTCCGCCCCTGGGTGGCCCTGTGCAAGCATGAACAACAGTTGTATGAAGCAGCATACAATGGATAATGTTAAGCCATGTTTAATAAGATGTGCTTTGTTTACCAATAATATTAACAGTTTGTACAGCTGTATAAAAAGGGAAGTGTAAATGCTGAATTTGCGATTTTGCTAACACAAGTTCCTGTTTTATTGCAAATTCTGATTATCCAATGCAGTAACATACATAGGATAACAAAAACACATAATTTATGATCCCGGCTAGTGATGGATGGACCGTAAACGTCCAGATCCGCAAGGGTTCAGAAGACCCTAAGCTCCCACGCCAGGCCTGGAGTTCAGGGAGCTCCGGGTAACGATCGGGATTCGGCCACCTGGGTAATACAAAAAAAAAAAAAAAGAAGAACAGAAGAATAAAGCAAGCGCTTCATACTTACTGGTCTCCGCGCGGCTGTACAGGGACTGCCAGTGGGCGGGGGAAACAGTGCATATGCATGAAGATAATGAGCAGCCCAGGAAGTAGAGGACAGCCGCGCAGAGACCAGTAAGTATGATTCGCTTGCTCATATCCCTTCTACCGCCATTTTTAGGAGCCTGATTCGGGTCACCATAGAGTTATATGGGGACAAGCATTTGGCCAGATATCCAGTATCAATTTTGGGCCCAAACCAGGTTTTTGTTTTTAAATCCGGTTGGACACGCTGATTCTGGGTATCGACGGGTCCACCCTTCCCTAATCCATACACATTGATTTATATTAAAATTATATTTACCTTAAAAAATAAGATCCCAGGAACAATCCTATAAAGATGGCCAAATATATAAAAAAGGCAATGACAATGGCTGCAGAGAAAAGAAGAGACAGCTGATTTTAGGTTTAGGTAAAATGACAAAACTCAAGTGCTCAGTGTTAGGCGGCTTTCACACTTGTGTTGTTTTGCATCAGTTACAATCCGTTGTGTGACTGATGCAACGAATGCGTTGCAGATAGTGGCACAACTCATGTGACTGGTACTGCAAAACAACGATCCACTGTTTTTTGTTTGTTTTTTTTTCTTTTTTACTGTTTAACCGGCGGCCGGCTATTGTGAACGATCAGCTGATCACTCGGCGGCCGGGCGGTCAACTGGTCAGTCGCCGGGCGATCAGCTGATCGTTCAGCCGCTGAGACAGACATTGCTTTCAATGATTAAACATGAGCTGAGCATGCGCAGTAAAAAATAAATAAAATAAATAAATATATAGGATTCCGCTGCTGAAAATACGCTACATGCTGCGTTCCTGCCGCCCGACGGTCAGTCTCGTTCCACGACTGATTCATCACGCGGCGGATGGAACGCAAGGCTATCAGTCGCAATCCGTCGTCCATACAAGTCTATGGGGAAAAAACGGAATCCTGCATAATATTTTGCAGAATAACGTATTTCCTCAAGGCGACGGATTGCAACTGATGCAAAACGACGCAAGTGTGAAAGCAGCCAAAGTCCCACAAAGTACTCACGAAGGTTGGAGTATCCCGGGTTCTGGTTAATAATTATCTCACAGGTTACATTTTGGGTAGTGGAATGGTTTGTCTTCACCCATAAGGAGTAGTTTCCAAATTCTCGAAATCTGTAATGAATTCTGGAGAGAGAGGGAGAAAAAAAAAATCCATCTAACAACTCAAGTGTAGAACATTATGGAACTGCAAGGAAACTTTTCAACCATAAACAGAAGTCACAGTAGCAAATAGACAGAATCACCTGACAAATATACAAGCAAACAATGGATAGCTAAGGTGACAGCTGTGAGGCATTATAGTGGCATATACTGCAGTGTGCCTAACAGAAAAGGCTCCTGTAGCTATCCAAACACAAGCGAAACACTCCCCCATATAGACTGATGTTCAGCCTAGATGAGAGTTTGTTTTTTTTTAATGGGGAGAGGAGAAAAACACTTCTAGGCCTCTGTGACAACAGTCATCTCCAAACAAAAGGGTTAGACAATTGAATTCCACCTGCCTGACCTTTATTTCCCCCAACATCATCTACCATCTTAAAGTCGGAAGGCCTCCATACACATTAGATGGGCAATGAGGTCCAAATAACTTTCTTTTAATGTGTATAAAAGGTATGAAAGGTAGTCATACATATTAAAGGGGTTGCCCCCTAACTAGGACAACACCTTCTCATTCCCCATGTGCACCCCTATAAAAAGCCTATACTCAACTCCGGTGCCGGCGCAGGTCCAGTGCCTGCCACTCACTTCCTGTTAATTACTCAACCATATGAAGGTAGGGAGAAGGAAGCCGGCGCTGATTGGGCGCGGGGCATGTCGTAACAAAGTCACGTGTGCCCAGAGAAATCGATTTTCGACATTGCTGATACTGCACCAGCACGGGAGGTGAGAATAGGCTTTGTTACTTTTATGAGGGCGCACACAAAAAATGAGAAGGGGTTGTCCTAGTAGTGGGCAACCCCTTTAATGTTGGCTGAATGAATAGAGTCTCTGACAAAGTGGGATGATAATGAATCAGGCATATTGAAATCCAAATCTTTTGACACCCATAGGAGAGAGAAAATGGCGATTGTAAGAGTATGAGCAGCTTTTCATTATCACTTATTGGCCTGTTTAGTGTAGTTTGATAAAGTCCCTGATTGATCAGTAAAGAAATAACTAGAGGACTAGTACACCAGCTGACAGGCAGTCAAGAATATGCATGAGCTCTGTATAATCCTGCCTCCACCACTGATTAACAGCTTTCTGCCTATGCACAGGCCACACAGAAAGCTGCCAATCAGTGGTGGGGGTGGGATTATACAAAGCTCAGAACTCAGAGCTGCTATATCTGCCACAGAGAAAAACAGTGATCAAAATGACGGCAAACACCTCATTGGGAATCATGGTCTCTGCTTCTCAGTTAGGGTAACAAAAAAAACAAACAGATTCCCTTTAAATTCACATAAAAGTCACTTTAGTTCTAACAGGAAAAGGTGTTCTTCATAATACTAATAAATGAGACAATATACTTGTGCTGGCTTAGGAGGGATAATGCTACCTAAGAAGTATGGCCATACCAGTTGTAAGCCAAGAACTGTCTTCACTAGACTAACATGGTGGAACGGCACTATGAGGTCTAAACATTTATAAAAAGGAAATAAACATGCTACATATGCTCTAGTTTTCTAGTGAAAAGTTATAAAGATATATATTTTTAATTTCATTAGTTGGAAAAAGAAAAAACACATGAATTAGGAAACAGTGATATTAAAAACTCACCGACAGAGCTCTGTTTTCCCTGAGGTGGTATTAATCTGTAGAGTGACTGGGTGCCGAGTATCTACTACAGCTACACCACTAGAACGCTCCATCCACTGGTCTGATATAGCTAAAGTCTGATACAGGCACTGGCAAGAGGAAACAAAAATCCACCCTCATTATAATAAGTACTTGTAATATCTCAACCAATAATTACAACCATCAGAGTCCCAAATTTACAACAACATTAATGTCCTAGAATAAGGGGTACTTTGCACACTACGACATCGCAGAGGCGATGTCGGTGGGGTCAAATCGAAAGTGACGCACATC